>NC_056709.1:7460780-7462624 GCF_018831695.1 Puntigrus tetrazona
ATTTAAATATAAATAAATAAATAAAACATATGTCAATTGGGAAATGTGGCCAGAGATGAGACATCGGAGGTATGCTGGATGCAAAGCTCCCTATTTGTATATTCCAAAGCCCGCCTTCCGATTGGCTGCTCTCTTTGACAGGCAGCGCTGGACACGCCCCCACGCTGCGCCTGGTAGTGTTGCATGTGCACAAGTGCGGGCAGGCAGTTTTGAAAGCAGTTCCTGATAGAGACTGCCGCTCCGATTCTACACTGGCAGAGAACGAGAGAGAGAGCGAGCGAGGGAGAGGGGAGAGCGAGCGAGAGAGAGACAGAGGGAGAGAGAGGGAGAGAGAGAGAGAGCTTTCTCCCCGTGCGCCGGGTCCACATTTGCACGATGGCATCAGATCCAGGGCTGCTGCCCCTCTTAGTGTGGACTATATCAATGCAGGTTCTGAGCTCCAGAGGAACGTCTAATAACGAAGGTGAGTGTGGATGCGCGGGCGCGCGCGCGCGCGTGTGTGTGTGTGTGAGCATTCATGATATGGATGGAATTGATGTTGCCTTGCTTTCAGGTGACAGGGTGATGCACGTAGGGAGACCGGGGCTCGGGGAAGTTGTCACAAGCCAACTATGTGATTTTGAGCGTAAAGTTAACCAAATGTGCTCCATCTAGCAAGGAGGTCTTGGATTGTGACAGTTTGCAATCTGCGCTTTAAAACGAAATTCATTTTTCGTCATATTCTCACAAATGCTGTAAAAACAACACAAACGCGCGTTAAAATAAAAGCCAGCTATAAAACAAACATAGATTTGAATTGTGCTTTTTAGGACCAGGCTATTTGTCATAAGTATCTTAATTGGGGCAGGTTGTCCTAAGTTGGTGAAAAATGTTGCAATAGTTTAATACACTCAAGTTTTGCACAATATGCATCGAATTCCACTGGTAAGGTAGATTTTCATCGTGACAATATGGTCTGCACGGTGTGACAACATGCCCCGCTATCACCAAAGGTGAATCTGTGTCCGGCAAAGTGCTTTTCGTGCGTAAAAACATTGACTGAATTGAATCAAAGCGTGACAACTAGCCCCGGTCTCTTTTTTCCTAGCGATACTCGGCGATCAGGTATTCGTATGCATCGGCGCAAAAGCTAGGAAAACTTTATTCTGGTCCTTGCGAAGCGCGCGGTGGCGCGGAGGTGAGCCGTGTGTGGGCTCGAGCTGTTGCTGCGCCTGCTCGGGTCTGTCGTCGTGCCGGGCTCGTCGGGGGCGATAACGTGCTCAAAGAGAGCGTTTCTGATCCTTGTTAGGGTTGCTGACAGAAGTCTGCCGTCGCGTCGCGCGCTACGCGTCATTCTCAATGGCAGTAACCCTGGACTTTTGAGCGTTCAAATGCCCGAAAGAGCCTGTATATTAGATTGTGGGTTAATGATGCGCAGCGCATCATATCTAAGATTGGATCATCGCTTGAATTGTTCTCTTGCACGCGCACGCACACACACACACACACACACACACACGTTAAGTTGTGCGGTTGTTACCTCATTAACTAGTTTCTTTTAAAAATGAACAATCCCGTGTGTTTGTCTAGAGCTGAGGTTACTTCAGTAATTCATTATATTAACGAGCATCACAGTGTGCTAATCGAGCGTTACTCTCATTTTCTGGTTTCATACAGTTACTTTTTAAATGATTTAACAATGGCTTTACAGTCTGATGATGTCATCATGTTAATCTCGTGCGTAATTGTCGGTGTTTGTTCATAAAATGCGCATTTACCTTAACCTTATCAGCATACTGACAGTATCCATGTGTACATATTGACATTGATCTATTTAATGAATCTAATTTATCATAACATATATA
>NC_056709.1:7462724-7465109 GCF_018831695.1 Puntigrus tetrazona
TATATATATTACTTTGTGAATGTGAGGTTTTAAGAGATTCTTAAGTATTTTTATAAAGCGTTATCACCAAACTTGCTGACTTTGAGTATTTGAGTATTGCTTGGCTCATAACAATTTCGAAGCTTCATGGTTTTTTAAACTATAGCCGTTTTTTCTCAAATACGGATCAATCCGTTACGCGTGTTTCACTGCATAACGACAGACCCAGCGGTAGTCAGATCCCTGGTCTGTGGAAATGTCTCTTGACGGCTGTCTGGATGCATTCGATGACATATTCCCGTTGTCAAGCAGTTGTGCTGTATTGTGAAAGCTTAACATTAAACCTAAAAAAAACAGCTCTCGGTTCAACCCGAACCCGATCGCAGTGATAACCGAATCGTGACCTCCGCGACATTGTCCACAAAATAGATCCTCGTGTTTCAACCACGTATAGGCATAATGAGTGCAATGTGAAGGTAACGGCAAGCTTGATTTGTTGTTTTGTGGCACCTATGGGACGCCGAAGCCGGTTTGCGTTATCTGTTACCCGCTACCCGACACGCGTCTATGTGGCAGCTGGCATTTTTCCAAATCGAAGGTGACTCCTTGTTTACCCATTTCCAACTAGACGGGCGCGCTGCATGTAAAGCGGCATTCAGGGTCTCTGGGCTTATGGGGGGGTAGAACGGGGTCAGGTGGTAGGCTCGCTCCGGCTCCGGCTCCTCCTCGAGCGCAGATGGGCGCATCTGTCGCAGCTTCACCGCTCCGAGTGCGGCGCCGCCAGCTCAGGGCCAGACGCACAGCACCTCCCGCGTTTCCCAGATGGATGGGAGCAGGAAAACACAGTTGACCGTGTTGATCCGTGAGAGAAATCTAGCACGATTTGGCCCTCGGCTGCAGTCGGCGGAAAAAAAAATGCTTGTTTTGCCGTGACCTTGGTTCGTACCGAAAAACAGGCTATAGGTGTCTGGTTATCAATAAAGCCGCGGGACGGCCCGCTGCATATGCCAATGATACGCCTTTACATGCTTCATCATGCTACGTTTGGGCCTCTGTATCATCCACGCTGCAAGAAATCATTGTCTTAATTGATATTTTGTCTTATTGAATTTTTTTTTTTTTTATTGTAGTCAATTTTATTTAAACCAAAACGAGACAAACCTATTTAGGAAAAACTATACCCCATTGAATCTCACCGTGAAGTGACGTTTTAGTGCACTTCCTGCTAATATGTAAAATAAATGAATTAAATGCGTGCAGTTTCAAATGATTAGTGCAAACTGTCACACGTTTGTGCTTTGAGGAGATGATAACTGCATTAAAACGCCAAAATGAAAGGCTAGTAAAGTGTGTTAACGTAAAGATTTTTGGTACACGTTATCTTTAGGGTGTCTAGTTTTAATATATGCATACGCCAATATTTATTTTTGTTGATTGTGGTCATAGAATGAGTAGACGTGTTGAACAGTGGGATAACAGTGAATTTTAAGCATACAATATAAATCCATTTGCAGTTGCTAAAAAAAATGTTGATATGACAAAATATTGCACTGAATTAAAAATTCAAATATTACTAAAAAATTACAATATTGATGGTGTAATACTGGTAGCATTAATATAAAATGTTTATGCTATATTTTACAACAAAGTAAAAAAAACATCAGTGTGAATGAGTATCAAAATGAACTCAGATGAGCATCATTTTAATATAATTGGATGCGTTTCCAGACAATCTAGTTCCAGTAATCATGATGAAAGGTGTAACGTGTTTTATGTTCAATTCACAGTGAATCTCCTGGACACAACCAAAACGTCAGGAGACTGGGGCTGGCTCACATATCCTTCACACGGGGTAAGGAACACGTGCTTCTTTATTACCGTTTGTGTGTTTTTTCACTTTGAATGAACTCGCTCTTTCACCTCGAGCTGAATCCCGAATCGGCTTCCTTAATCATTTTCATTTTCGTTTGTTTGCCTTCGCCCATTTTTCTCTGACACAAAACCTGCGCTCTGTTGCGCGGTTTGCAAGTGTTTGTCCGATGAGTAGGGATGTTATGAGAGCTGTCTTGTTGGCAGTGTTAGAGCCGGTGGCACCGAAATGACATAAAGTAGCTTTTAAGTCAGCACGAAATCAAAAATGACCCGTTTACGTTCTCGGTTCACATTACTGGCCTTATTGTGAACAGCTGGTGCGTATTATTACTAAGAAGAAGAATAAATACCCATTTCAAAAGTCCTTGTAACTGTTCATCAAAATCGATAATTTGATTCACCTGTGAAACGGGTTAAATTGGGCCAGATTGTGTTTATTAATATGTGTACGTGCATAAAAAATATGTATAAAAATATTTTTCAGTTCAGTTTTTTTTTTTGTGTGTGTTTTACAATTTCAGATATATTTTATAT
>NC_056709.1:7465209-7466569 GCF_018831695.1 Puntigrus tetrazona
ATTTATTAAATAAAAATCATTTATTGATTACATTTCATATATTTATTTATATGATATTATTACATATATTATACTATAGTCAATTATGTGCTATTATACTACAATATAAATTTTTTCTATTTTTATTCAAAGTTTTAGTAATTTTATTTAGTGCTTTTGCCATTTTTATTATTTTTATTATTATTTTAAGTCATTTGGGAATGAAAAACGGAAATGCTGCAATGCAAGCTAGCTAAAAATAAAATACTTTTTCTGTTATTTAAATCTGTTATTTTAATGATGGTTTTTTTTTTTTGCACCGTTTTTATTTTTAGTTAGAGAGATAACAACCTTGATTCTCGTTCTGTCTTTGCCAGTGGGATGCGATCAATGAAATGGACGAGTATTTCAGCCCCATCCACACGTACCAGGTGTGTAATGTCATGAGCCCGAGTCAAAACAACTGGCTCAGGACCAACTGGATCCAGCGGGACGGCGCGCGGCGGATCTACATCGAGATCAAGTTCACGCTGCGAGACTGCAACAGCATGCCAGGCGTGCTCGGCACCTGCAAAGAGACCTTTAACCTCTACTACTACGAGACCGACCGAGACGTCGGCACCACCATCTGGGAGAGTCAGTTCTCCAAGATCGACACCATCGCGGCGGACGAGAGTTTCACCAACGTGGACCTGGGCGTCAGGAGACTCAAGCTGAACACTGAGATCCGCGGCGTCGGGCCGCTCAGCAAACGCGGCTTCTACTTGGCTTTCCAGGATATAGGAGCCTGCATCGCTATCGTGTCCGTACGAGTCTATTACAAGCGCTGCACGGGAATGGCTCGCAACCTGGCCGTCTTCACGGACGTGGTCACGGGGGCCGACTCGTCCTCGCTGGTGGAGGTCAGAGGTCAGTGTGTGGACCACGCGGAGGAGAGGGACACTCCTAAGATGTACTGCAGCGCTGAGGGAGAGTGGCTCGTTCCGATCGGACGATGTGTGTGCAGCGCCGGCTTCGAGGAGCACAGAGACAACTGCATTGGTGAGTGACAGCATTATTCTGCACGCATTTTGAATACGTCGGAGAACTGGATTTTTTACACCAATCCAGTCAATTGTATTCTGGTAACTAGATGTGCCTTTAGTCTCTTTTTCCGTTTTTTTTTTTGTTAGGATATGAGGATGTATGGCGTTGTTGAGGATGTTTCATGTGTATATTTATTGTTAAAATAAACCGTTTTTATATAATTCTATAATATAGTCTAAAATATGTGTATACAGTTTTAGTTATTTTAGGTGAATTTAATTTACTTTAAATAATTTTGAACCTAAAGAATATTATATTACATTAAAAATGTACTACACACACATACACATGTACA
>NC_056709.1:7466669-7472462 GCF_018831695.1 Puntigrus tetrazona
AGTTGTAATCTGATACAATACGTCTCTTTCAGTCTTATGATTATTTTCAAATATCTTTAATTATTGTTTAAAAAGAAAAAGTCAAAAAAGTCTTTTCAAAATTGTCACATTTTAGCCAAATTTAAATTTTTATGGTGGCATTTTTAATGTAATTGTTTTCATGTTTTCATATTATATTAGATTACTTTACATGATATTGTTTTTCTAACATGAAACCTAACCCAGTAGTTCACTATTAATTTTATTATGATTTCATGTTGAATAACTTACTGCGAAAAGGCACCTATTCATGATAATTTAGTTGAGAGTGTGAGTGCTAAATATATATATATATTTTTTTTTATGTCTATGCTTGAATTATCTTGTTCCTTCCGCACCTTGCATATAGCCTGGTCTTAAAAAACACCTTAGCGGTGATTCTTTTCAACCATATTTATTTAACCATCTACGCAAAGAGTAAAAATCAAGGTCAGCATACAATGGCTGTAAATATTCATTAAAATTCATTGTAATGCAAATGTGGATGCAAGGAGAGCGGCGCTCTGACAGGTGCTGACAAACCAAACAGTGTGCCAGTGTGCAAAAAAAAAACCTCCCAGAAAACACAGCAGCCCTAATGTAGTGGATGTAAACACCGCCGGATAAAGAGCACCAGAGTCTCTCACCCCTCGTGTTTTTTTCACCCTTATCTGCTTTGAAAAGAGAGTTACTAAGTAGAAAGAGTCTTAGAAGCAGGATTTCAGCCCAAACAGAAAAGGTCACCAAAGTTCATCATGATTAAGTCACGTCTGTCTGTTGGTGTGTATGTCGAATGCGCGCTTCTGATTGCGTTGCCAGAGGTATTCTGTCAAAAACTTCAAAGTGCATAGACGTCACTGTACTCCATGAGCGTACGGCCCCAATGTTTATCGTGACCTGCTTTTCAACTCAGGAGCTTTTCAAAAAAACATCAAGGGAGGGAAGGATTAATCGGATCAAGCCAAAAGAAAAAAACAGACAAGGATAAATACTGCAAGAAGGAATACTTTTTGGACTCCCTGGGGTTTCTGTCAGTGGAGATAAAGAACTTGCTATCACTCTTATGTTAATTCTCGATTCTTTCCCTCCCCCAAAGCTCAGATTCCTCACCCATGTACTTGTTGTCCTCACTTGAACATTCGTTTTGCAAACTGCGAACCGCCGGATTTGAGAGCGGCTGCTTGTCGCGCTGCTTGTTCACACAACCTGTTGCGTTTCGGTTCGATCAAATAATGCTTAAAATGAACCAAAATGCTACAGGATGTTCAATGAGGAAATAAAAAGGAAGCGAAGGTATATAAAGGAGGAAACCCGTTTCCCCAAATGAATAAAAATAGTAAAAAGCAACTTTTATAACTTTTTATTTTACAATTTAGTTTATTTCTTATCATTTTCAGCTTAACTAGTTTATATCCAACCTATGGCGATCCGTACACATTTGACAAGATTTGTTAAATCGTGCATATTTTACGAGTTCCATAATTCGCATAAATTTATACAGATGACCAACCTGTAACCCCGCCCCTAAATCTCTGTGGTCAGTGTGTGGTCGCACGAATTAGCCACCTCATAAAATGTGTTTGAACTAGTCGTGAGATACCGTTGTTTTATCTCACAGTTTTGAAGAGTGAAGCTTTCAGTGAACCGTTGTTAATGGGAAAAAACATTTTTATTTACTCATTTATTTTTAGTGTCAAAACTTTTTCATAATCTAAAGAAGCCCCTTTTTTTGTAAAGAACTCCATTTTATTGTCTTCTCAATTTCTTCCAGCATCGTTGATTTACTTTTTTTGTAAAGGTTGTTTTTTCTTTGTAAACACTGGCCCAGGTTGCCATTGCTTGTGTGATCACGTAATGCGTAAGGTCGAGCTAGTGCGACATTAGTGGTTAAAAATGATATTAATTGTTACTTTTTTAAAAAATGACTTCACTTGATAAGACCATTAATCCTCATCTAGGAGCATGTAGAGCTGCGCTGAAGCTTAAACTCTTTTTTTTTGTGTTTCTTTTAGCATGTGAGGTGGGTTTCTACAAGCCTGTGGCAGGAGATCAGCTCTGTGGGAAATGTCCACTCCACAGTCACTCTGAGACACGAGCAGCTCTAACCTGCCCATGTGATGCCAACTTCTATCGTTCCTCTACAGATCCATCTGCTTCTCCCTGCACAAGTGAGTCTTCATGTTTGCAAATCATTAGATCAAAAAAAAATCTTTTGACTTTTATTTCTTTAGATACCATGGCCTGGAAAAGTATTTGAAAATCCATGTCTGGACACCGATGCTTAATAAATAAACATTTGAAAGGCTGCAAGATTTTTGCTCTTCATTAGCTGTGCTTTATATATTTTTGAGTCTCAAGGTATTTTAATCAGCTGGTGTTTTGTTGGTTTTTAGTGGATGTACCAGGTGTATATTATTTTATTAAATTTTCTACTTCTTCTTTTTTTTATTTTAATACATTATATAGATATTTTTATACATAATTAGGATCAGCATACCTGATCAAAGTAATAATGAAAAAACTAAATGAAATAGATAAGATAAAATTAAGTAGAATTAAATGTTTTCTTATTTTTATTTAATTTATTTTTAATTTGAAAATAAAATTCCTGATCAAAGAAACACAATGGAATAAATAGATCATATAGATTAAGTAGCATAAAAGTATTTTATCTCATTTTAGTTTGTAGTTTATTTTATACATTATATAAAAAACTTTTTTTAAACTATTTTTATGTATCCATTTTATAAATGTCTTATATTATATATAAATAATTTTTATCAGTATCCTGGATCAAAGACATAAAATTAAAATAAATATATGATATAAAATTAAGTAGAATTGGTATTTATTTATTTATTTTTTTTTTTCTTATTTACTTGAACTTTATATTTTACAGAAAAGGTGTGTGTTGGGGGTTTATAGTATTTTTTAAACTACTTTAAGATTCCAAATGCTTTCTGGTACTAAAAATCTAACTTTTTTTTCCCTTTCCTTTTTTTTTACTTTTAATGAGTGGAGAAATCGTAAGGCAAGATTACTTGTTGAAGCGGGGTCGTGTGCTTACTGAAGTGCGAATTCAATCATTCTCTTTTGATCAGCTAGCCTGATAACCACCAATTCCCTCAACTTTACTAATTAACCTATAATTAAGAACTGTCTAACTTCACCCTCCCCGCAGGACCTCCGTCAGCTCCGGTAAATATCATCTCATCTGTGAACGGCACCTCGGTCAGTCTGGAGTGGGTTCCACCTCTGGACACGGGAGGCCGCAGTGATGTCATCTATGACGTCCTTTGCCAGAAGTGTGACAAAGACGGGGCGCAGTGTGAGGACTGTCGGGTGGGTACCGGAGGGGGTAACGGGGTGGGAAATGCCAATGGGGGAGCTGCAGACACCAACGGAGCCGTTACCGGGACAGTTGGAGGAGGAGGAATCATGAATGGGGTGGTCGTGTCCCGGACAGGAGCGTCCCTGGTGCGCTTTATCCCTCAGCAGACAGGACTTACAGAACCATGGGTGACGGTGCTGAATCTCGCCGCTCATAGTAACTACACTTTTCGTATTGTCGCTCTAAATGGAGTCACGCACCTGAGCAACGAGCTGCCACAGTCTGTGACGGTCAATATCACCACAAACCAGGCAGGTAGGAAACACTACTGGGTCATTAAAGTTTGATTGCATTAATTATTCCCATCATTCCTAAAACACTGTTGCTTGAAAATCAAAGTCTTACTAGCCTATGGGCTTAGCCTAGGCTTGAGCTAACTCACCTAGTCAAAACCTAGCCGACTAGTCCACGGTGCCTTTTGAATGTTGGTTAGAATCCAATTTAAAAAGGTACAGTTTAGGCACCAGCCCTAACCAAACTAGGCAAACTAGTCTAGTTGATCATCTAAACGTAATATGCTAATCTTAAACACGTTAACTTTACCAGCAAGGACACTTAATCAACCACTTCTAACTAGCTTGAACCAGCTAATAAAGATAAATAACCAGTTCTGATCAGCTAGAAGCTAGCAGAATGTGTTTTCCAGCAAGAAAAATACAGTAGTTTTATTGTTCCTCATATAACGATAAATATCATTGTTGTAGAATGAATCTGCTGTCGTACTAAAGGGCCCGTCATGTCTTTGTTTCCACAGCTCCGTCTCAAGTGATGGCCATCCGACAAGAAAACGCCAGTCAAAACAGCGTCACTCTTTTCTGGCACGAACCAGCGCAACCCAACGGAGTCATATTAGAATATGACATTAAATATTACGAAAAGGTAATTTCTTTATCTTAGTGATTACACTCCAGGTCCCAAAAGAGGGATATTTATTCATTACCTGAGGTCTCATCACCGAATGGCTTAACCGCTTAATGAAGGGTCAAATTTTATAGACCAGCCCGGAGTCAAATATCTCAGTTTAACCACTCGGTTTATTGGCAGCTCAGGCTAATTGAAAGGAAATTACCAACCAATAGTGCTCTCAGACTGATTTGGCGAGATTATTTAAAGTGACATTGAAGGCAAACACAGTGAGCCCTGCCAAACACTGGAGGGAAGTTAATTGTCGCGTGAGCTGGGAGCTTTGCTGCCTAATGGCGCAAAAGAGATCTCAGCTGTGACAGAGAATTAGTATACAGTGCCTAGTCAACAATGCCGCTATGTAAATATGATTTACGTGCATTCCCTGTTTGCCAAGCCGCTGCCCCTGTGCTGATTCCAGGGGGATGGTGCTTAACAAAGACCACGCTGTGGTTTTTGATGGATATACGGCTCTGGCGGACTCCTTAGGGGACAGAGGAGAATCAAAGGCTTTTTAACAAAGCGAAATGCTTCGGAGGGGACAGAGTTCACGGACACAGTGGGGTGAAGCGGAGAATGCTAACAGATTAGCGAGCACTTTAGTGTAATCGGTCTGGTCCTCCAGCTTTGGTCTCAAAACAATGTTTTTTCTCTGGTCCTGGTGTGAACTGTCCGTTTTTGTTTATATATTAATGGATTCGGTGACTGGTTAAATAGAATCATGACCGGTCATTGACTTATTGGCCTGCTTTCACAGGACAACGAGCAGCAAAGTTATGCTACTCTGAAGTCAAAGAACACTAGCGCTAAAGTGTCAGGTCTGAAGCCCGGCACAAGCTACATCTTCCAGATTCGGGCCAGAACCTCGGCGGGCTGTGGGAGATTCAGCCAGTCTGTGGAGATACAGACCGGCAAAGCAAGTGAGTGTTAAATTATTACTAGTGCTACGGACGTTATTAATACTTAAATAATTGTTGAGCAGACACGGGCATGAGAAAACAGAAGATTATAATTCTTTATTTATGTTTATGTATATTTTATATGTATGAATCCATCTGTATATATAATTTGAAAAGTGTTTATTTATTAATTTAATAATTATTATGTTTATTATTTTAATGGATAAACCTGACACATTAAAACGTGAAATATTCAGTTACAAAGATTGATTTATAATCCAATCTGAGTCAAATTCTGCTGAAATTGACACACAATCAAATTAAATTTAAATAATTTTATTTTGGTACATTTAATCTCTTACTAACAGCATATAATTTCTTTCTTTGTGTTGTACATATTTATATTTCTTATTTAATATATTTTAATGTTTTAATCTTAGCTAAAAATCTCTTCCATCTTTTTTGGACCCTTTAACTCTATTCTAATTCTATCCTTAAAACAAAAAAAACAAAAAAACTAATCTTTTTGTATTGTGTTTTTTTTTTTTATTATTATGCAATTAAAAAAAAGCAAAAAAAGGC
>NC_056709.1:7472562-7475175 GCF_018831695.1 Puntigrus tetrazona
TATTAATATATATATATATAGTCACCAAAAATGATCTAAAAAATAAAAATGTATACATTATAACCACAGTTTGTGTATGCATGATGTACACGCCGTTTCTGGCTGAAAGAGAATACTGGAGATTGAGTGATTGAGTGTTTAATGAAATGTTTGTGTTGATATTTGGGTTCTGTTTTTCTTCTCCAGCTCCCCTGCGAAATACCAACATGACGATTATCTGGATCTGCATGGCTTCGGTAACGGGACTGGTGACATTTCTGGCCGTTGTCATCTGCAGAAAACGGCAAGAGGAGTACTTTGAATTGTCTGCATTCATTTTCCCTGCTATATTCTGTTACATATGTTAAAGGGACAGTTCATCTAAAAAATACATACTGTCATCGTTTACTCACTCTCACGTCTTCCAAACCTGTATGACTTCCTTTCTTTATTTCGTTCTATCTGTGACTGAATCACTGAACGAAGCAAATGATTCATTAAAATGAATGATTTGACTCAAAGGAATGATTCATTCACAAATAAAACATCTGTACTTCTTTCATAAGTGCACAAAGAACAGTGTGGTGGATGTTTGGATACATTTTTTCTGTTATGCTTTTTCAGAAAGCATACAGGTTTAGAACAATATGAGTATGAGTACAATTATCATTTTGGGGTGAATCGTTCATTTAAGAGAATATTCTTGCCAGATTGCCATCCTGAAATAATCCCGTTCAAACACCTGTATATATATATACAAAAGGGGCTATATTTAGGGGCACGCACACCATGAAACGCATACCTAACAATGGAAACTTGATTTTGGACTAATAACACTGTCGTATATAGCACAGAAATAAAAATCCCATTCATTTTCTCCTTATAAAAAGAAAGTGTTGCAAAATATAACGTAATCCAAAGCAATAAGTTTGAATAGTCTGTTCTAATGTATTTCATAGTTTTGTTTCATACCGTAATTTCTGATTTAATCCTTCCTTTTATCATTTAAAACGCTTTTTTTGCTTCAAAACAAATGTTCGGTATGATTCATCTCAGAGCTGCTTGATTTGCATCATGACTTGAACTCTCCATTGAAGAAGTTTCTGGAGTCTCTGTGGAGAAAATGAATGTAAAAACACCGAAAAGCGGGTGGTTTCTGTGGCTCTTTTGCTTTTTGAGGACAGCAACTTAAAGTTTGTGTTAAATAATTAATTTGAATATACATTATATAATGACTGACTTCAATGAACGGACACTTTCTCGGTTTGTTTGATATCTATAAGACACAGAGGACGTTTGTTATTCGCATGTGAAGTGAAAATGTCTTGAAGTACTTTGTTAAGTAAGCATCGAGTTAATTAAGTTTTACGTGCTTTATCATTAGCATGTGGGCTGTATATCACAAGGCCCTTTAAAACACACAATATTTCTGTTTCTTCTTCTTGTTTGCGTTACAGACGTTGTGGGTACAGCAAAGCTTTCCAGGACTCAGACGAGGAGAAAATGCACTACCAAAATGGCCACGGTACGAGAGACACTCTTTTCCCCCATGATTTCTCTTTTAATGAATTTTAGGCAGGAAACTATTGCTTTTTTGGTCCAATATCTTGCTGTAGCTGCTGTCTGGGCCCTTCAGAGATTGTGGCTGTGGCTGAAAATTGCTTTCATGCTGCAATATGTGACCAAATGCTAATTCTGTTTATTCTAGTATCATTTCCAGAAGCCAGATTTTATATTGATCCGCACACATATGAGGACCCCTGCCAGGCTGTCCACGAATTTGCCAGAGAAATTGAAGCGTCCAGGATCAAAATAGAGAAAATCATCGGTTCAGGTACAGCTGTCCTCGGTGATTGCGTGAAATACACCTGGACATCTGGGGAATACATGAGAAATGCTTGGAGCAAGATCGACACAATATAAAGTTCTGCTCAAAGAATATGCAAGATGCTTAGCAATTCTATCTGAATAACCATGAAAGAAAACTAGCTTCTTCTTCAGGGCAGTGCTCAAAAAAACTGTTTTAACATTTCTAATCTTTATCTTAAAAATGCTACACATCTCTTGAGAGCCACTGTGTTTAAACGTAACGTTTTAGCATTAGAGCGGTCAGATGTCTTCGCGGATTTCATTGTGAAGGTTGAAAGTGTTTGAATCTAAACCTTTCCACGACTGGACACTGTCCAGTGTCTAATCTTCTTTTCTGGCACACTTCAGGAGAGTTTGGGGAAGTGTGTTATGGCCGGATGAAGCTCCCTGGGAAACGTGATATCCCAGTCGCTCTGAAGACTCTTAAAGCCGGCTACACCGAGAAACAGAGGAGAGATTTCCTGGGAGAAGCCAGCATCATGGCACAGTTCGACCACCCCAACGTCATCCACCTGGAGGGAGTTGTTACCCGCAGTAAGCACTTTACAAGACTATCAGTGAAGTGCACTTATTATACATATTCTGCATGATTATATTCTACATTCCTAATTCTACTTAAACGACCTTACTGTTAATGAGCAGCAAATTGAGATAGAATTGAGCCTAAAAATAAAGTGTGACCAAAATCTAGAATATAATTTGTAAACTAACTTATTTGTTTTTATTATTGATTCAATTATATTGATAAAATTAAGACAATGGATT
>NC_056709.1:7475275-7478476 GCF_018831695.1 Puntigrus tetrazona
TATACTATATATATTACAAAATTATGGTGTTTCATCTGCATTTCACCACCTTGAAGAACTACAAAAAGAACTGAATTAATTAGTTTGCTTCTTTGTTTATTCATTCGTTCATTCTTGGCTATCAGTTAAAGGTGATTATTTGTGTTGCTCATAGTGATAAACCTCCATTTCTTTTCTTGCCCGTCCTCCTCTTCTCTCTTCCTTTGTAGAAACATGACGGACACTTCACCGTGATCCAGCTGGTTGGTATGCTGCGTGGCATCGCTTCAGGTATGATGTACCTGTCTGACATCGGCTATGTCCACCGGGACCTGGCAGCTCGAAATATTCTAGTGGATGACAACCTGGTGTGTAAGGTGTCGGACTTCGGTCTGTCCAGGGTGCTGGAGGACGACCCGGAGGCGGCTTACACCACCACAGTAAGCCACATACACCCGCTTCAATATTGCTTCATTTATATTCAGGGCCGTTCAGAGTTAATAACAATCTGTGCTCCTTAGACAGCCAAAGCTGATCCAGACTCTCTGGAGCTTAGCACTCCTCTGCTCGTCGTGTGTTAGTGAATGGGATTGAGTTCATCTAAGCAGTATAACATGAGATTAAGGGCTTACTCTGAGGAGTGATTGAGTAATTAGATTTATAATAAGATGCTAAATGTGTCTGAATACATCTGAACTTTTTTGATACAGCGTGTCGTTCTAAACACTTACGTTCCAAGAGAAGCTCAAATGACTCATCGTTGCATAACAAGCCGTCTCTTTTGATAGTCTAGGAAATACAAAGTGATGCTGCTTGCTATTATAATAAAAAGAAAAATTTTGTTTTGTCAGGGGGGTAAAATCCCCATCCGTTGGACAGCTCCTGAAGCTATTGCCTACAGAAAGTTCTCCTCGGCCAGCGATGCTTGGAGCTACGGTATTGTCATGTGGGAAGTCATGTCATATGGAGAAAGGCCCTACTGGGAGATGTCCAACCAAGACGTGAGTCACTTTGTCTATTTTGATTCTGTGAAATTGTGAGCAATTTTTTTTTTCCTGGCTAAAATGTATTTTAGATTATATACACATATATTTATATATGCACATCATGTGTTTGTGCATATGTATTAAATACTTGCATACCACTGATGGCATCCCTAAAACTGCGTTTGCAAACATGATCTAGTAGAATTTGTATTCCAATAGAGTTGTGTGTGTTCCTGCAGGTAATCCTGTCTATAGAGGAGGGCTACAGGCTCCCTGCGCCCATGGGTTGCCCCGTGGCCCTGCACCAGCTCATGCTTCTCTGCTGGCAGAAGGAACGCAGTCGGCGGCCACGGTTTAATGATGTTGTCAGCTTCCTAGACAAGCTGATCCGCAATCCCAGCAGCTTGCTCACACTGGTGGAAGATGTAAATAGGTAAAAGGATTAAAACAACATTTCAAAATCAACATTTTAATTGCTTACTAGAATCTAAATGAGAGCCGGTGTTAAAATGATCATTTTAAACTGAAACCGTTTACACTGAACTGGTGTCTATGCCTTGTGGGAAACGTGAGCCAAAACTCTTGTCGTTTCACGTACAGTATGTGTTGTGCATCTGAACAGCTTCCCAGAATCCCCTGAGGATATGCCAGACTACCCTCTCTTCATATCTATCGGCGATTGGTTGGATTCCATCAAAATGAGTCAGTACAAGACCAACTTCATAGCAGCGGGATACACAACCCTGGATTCCATATCCACCATGAGTATTGAGTAAGTGCTCAGTGCTTTTTCTACACTCCATTTAGGTTCCAGGTGTTGTTTTGCATGCATGGAAAAATTGCCATGATCGCTCTCTTTAGTGGGTTTACTTCAGTTTAACTGGATCGCTTTAAAGGACTATTCGGATATGTGCTAATTTGCAGTTTTTTGTCATCCACGCAAACAAATTTTACGTTTAAGTTGCTAAACGCATGACCAAATTATTCACCGTAAATATAAATAAAATAATCATGAACGTTCATGAATCGTGTACAAATTATGTAAGTGTATTAGGTGGGGGGAAACATGACTATTTTCTGATTATTATTTTTAAATGAAATATTTTAATAAATAGACTGTTGTTGAATTGCTCTTTTTTTTTTTTTTTTTTTTTTTTTTTTTTTTTTTTTGTATCACTCAATCTGGGATGTGGGGTGAATCTAAACATACCATAGACATTATAGAAAATTAGCAGAGAACCAGCTTTGTGTTTCTGCCTGTGTAATTGTGTCCAGCACAATAACAAAATTTTGTGGTTAAGAGGAGTAACATCAACTACTCCTTTAATCTTTAACCCTATTGTAAAAAAAAAAAATGGGAAAAAATGGGACTAAATTAGTTTTATCCTGCAAATATATTCATATTCACAGTATACTCATCATGAGCCAGCCAATGAATTGCCTCAGTTTCAGAAGTCTCATCCTGCTGTTTTCTCATCAGTGACGTGAGAAGAATCGGAGTGTCTCTGATTGGCCACCAGAGGAGGATAGTGAGCAGCATACAGGCACTACGACTGCAGTTCCTCCACATTCAACAGAGTGGCTTCCATGTATGAAAANGCGCGCTTCAGGTCTGGGCTGTCAAGTCATGAGCACAGCTCCGCAGCCTCTGTTAATCCAGCGAAGACTTCCAGTTGAAACACGTACAAAATAAAGAGCATGAAGAATCATGCTAAATGTCATGAATTGTTGTCTTCTTGATGAACTGTGTGTAACAGGAAAATTGGACCATTTACCCGGAGGAACCGCAGTAAACACGGGAACAAAGCAGCGTTCTTGTTGTTACGAAGATGTCATCTGTCAATCATCCTGCAAGTCGTTGTGATTGACCGGACTCCAAACCCGAGAACTCTGAATAGCATATTTGCTATTTTAATGTATTAAATTATGTGTCTTAAGAGATTTTCCTGGTTTATTCATCGAGCCTCTAAAACGAGAGACTATGGATCTGTTGAATGTCTTCAGCTTTAAATGGCTATTATACATTGTTTATCACATCTGATATTTATCCTGATATTTATATGTACGTGTGACTTTGTTTCTTTTTTCGGTTGCCTTTCGTTTCGTTCCTTTTCTAAGCAATATGTGCAGTCTTTAGAAAACCAAGAAAAGAGCCAAGGTAGGGAGCGGAGAGCTTTATCTTGCTCTGTTGAAAAAAAAAAAAAAAAAAAAATGCCACACAAAACCATTGACTTCC
>NC_056709.1:7478576-7506076 GCF_018831695.1 Puntigrus tetrazona
TTTAGATGTGATTTATAGATTTGACAGCACTATTATGTTTACATACATACACACACATAAAACGTATTTTTATATAAATTTACACACATGTATTTATTTGTTGTATTTATTGTTTTTGGCTCTTTATGAACAAAAACTCTTTTACACAAATTTGATCGGTAGTAATTCTACATCCAGCTAAAAAACCACCTGGTTACAAACGGTCATTGTGTTAGGGTCAGGTCAGTATTTAGTCAGGTTAGTATATGTGATGTTTAATCTGATGCGATAGGTGTCAAAATAGTTCCGGAGCCAATATTTACGCGCCCATGCCCATCATCACAGCGTGCGGAGATTAAAGCGCCGCATTTCAGGGGCCAGAAGAGGAGGCTGTTTCAAAACACCATCACAACACAAATCGTCATCACTAAACAAATCACAATGCGCACTAAACCACTTAACAGGCAAACGATGCGATCGTACTCGCGCAAACACTTGCGCCGATGCTCAGCTACAGCGCACGCATGAGAGCATTAGGATATGTGTTTCACAAAAGTGCGTCAGCAGGGCAGGAAAAACAGGCCTGCACGTGCATGCTCAAGACACAGACGAGCAAAACCGACGCACAATACGGGCCACTACTCTTCCCAGAAACAGGGTGTCAAGATTCAACAAAGGCAGGTCATTTAGATCGAATCCGACCTCCTGTTTAAAAATCGACTTCGGTTTGCTTTATCGAACGGAAAACGATACGCGCATGCCTCACATTACCTCGAGTAAATACGGTTGAAGTGTCCGGATTGCGGATGCGTGACATAGATGGATCCCAGATGTCCTTTCAGCAATGTTAGTTGTTGGGAAGAACATCGTCCTTACTGCACGGTTCCATGTTGGCATTTCTCACAGAGGCCTGTCACGCATGACACGCATCGCAATGCACTCGGAGGGCACCGGATCCGATTCTCGCTTCCTGATTACAGGTGTGCGGGGCTCGCCCCAAAATGAGATGCGTCATTGGTTAGAGTAAGGGAGTCATGAATTATTTATGAGTGTAGGAAAAACATCCAAAAGCAAAAAAAAAAAAAAAAAAAACCAAAAAAAAAAACAGGTCTTGATGCATTTCTTGAGTGTTTTGCATGCAGCATTTACAAGCAAAATATTTACCCCATTCTAACTCATTTCAGAACCATAACAATACAACTGTTTTGAAATGCATACATAATTCTAATATAAAACAATGCAAATATATATTTGTAAAATAGTTATTTCAAGAATATTTCGATGAAATGTTTTGAAGTTACACCTTTTAAAATGTAAAAACAAATATTGTTACTGCTGAATTATTACTAAATACTGCTATTTACTGCTACCTGTTTGTCATTTTTTTCTTGTTAATTTATGTATTTCAATATTTATTCATATTGCAAGATTAAAAAAAAATACAAAATCAGGTTTGATTCATAAAGTGTATGTGTTTATTATGATTAATACATTTGTTTTAAAAAAATAATTGAATGAAAAGGACGATGAATCATGAAAACTGAATGAATGATGGCGGAAATGTTGCTAAATATGTCTGTGTTGACTACAAAATGTAAGCAGCTGCTTCAGAGACACTAGATGGCAGTATTTGAAAAAGAACTGCCTGATGCCACCCATCATAAGGCTTATGGCTTAATAAGAGTTGTGTATAGTGAAAACTGTATTACGATAGCCCCTAACATAGCCATCCATTAACAATGAAATGCATTATAAGTTTATTAGATTTTATTTTAATTAATGTAATTGCACCTAGCTTTCATCTTTTCGATTATGTTTATAAAAGTGAAAGAACCAAAACGATAAAGTGCCTACGATAAAAGGATTCTTACAAATTAAACGATATACATAGATTTAAGTATGAAATAGATCAATAGGGCAATAATTTGAATGACCGTAAGTCTTCTGTTTTTTCTTTCTTTAGATAATATGTAAACATCAACAAACAAAGCTTCCTTTAACGGGTTGTACAGGGCTGTGTCAAAACTCTTACTCATCTTCACTTCAAACAGTCAGCACGTTTACTTTTCTGCACTTCAATATACCCAAGTCATCTAATACTTCTTTGTTACTTGTGTAATTGCTCTCCTAAAAGGTATACAGTTGTGCAATAGTGCAAATATAACACCGTAAGCCACAGGTTACGTAACAGTAGTTCTGTCGAATGTAGTTTAAAGCTCAAATAGACCTTTATGTAAATGCGTTGACCACATATTGTTTGCAGAATATCACAGAGAGCATTCTTTCCCTAATAAATAGTACGCTGCGTTCAATTGCACATTGCCATCTCTTTTTATGAAATAAATGCCAAACAGGACCAGCTGCCCTTTATAGTTCCAAAGTCCGTTGCTGTGTTGGTGGTCATCTCAATCAATATCCGCCTTCTCAAACACGATCTTTCTGGAGAAATACATAGCCACCAGACTCAACAGAGACGCACAGGCCATGTACGCAGTCACACTCTGGAAGAGCTGAACGATGGAGCCCATAAGGAGCGACGGACCACCTGAGACAGCAAGTAGGCGCTGTCTAAAATGGCGATGTCTGTGCCCATGCCTCTGACGGCTGAAGGTTGCGGCTCCAAGGTGACAGACACGTGCAGATCAAGCGATTGCGAGTTTTTAGATTGTTCTGGAAGGGATTCGTGCGTACCTGGATACCCACTGATGCACCCGTTAGTTCTTTTCTGCTTAGTCAGGAAGGCATCCCTGATCTGATTAACATTACATCTTCCTCCCTGAGAGGAATTTTGCGCTTCTCGGTGGAGAAAAACACCTGGAAATGGAGAAGCGCAGCCGATTAGGATAAAAACACGAACACGGAAGATGTACAAACGCAAGGCGGCGTTCATTCGGAGTCGTCACCTGTGTATTTGAGTGGTAGAGGCATGTGAGCGTACGGCAGGATCTGCAGGGTGCAGAAGGTGTATCCTGTAGCAGCGGCCATGATGGTGACTAATATGATGTTGTGAGATACGGTCATAGTTGCTGTACTCACAACCAGCAGAATCACACTGCTCAAGTACAGCTTTCTGACTCCAATACACAACACCAGACGCTCCATAAGCACTGAGAAGATCACAGAGGTCACACACTGGAGGAAAAGACCCAGGCTGGCCATTCGCACACCTGGAGTAACATAAAAATAGCACAGAAACATTTAGATTCCATATATAAAACATTACTATTGATTTTTTGTATTATTATTATTATTATTAATTTTGAAAACAGCTTATTTGTGTTTGTCTGTGTAATAAATAGTAATAAATACATTCTATTATAAACCTATATTTTTTTAAAGTAATATTATAATAACATTAAGGCTAATATTGATACTAATAAAAATGTGTGAATATATTTACTATATTAGTAGTGCCTTCAAATGATTAATCGAGATTAATCACATCCAAAATAAATGTTTTTGTTCATACATAATAAATGTGGGTGTACTGTGCATATTTCTGATGTAAAGACACATGCATACTGCATATGTTTTGAAAAAATGTTACATGTATATATTTATATTTATAGAATTGATGTATATATGTAATATATAAACTTACATATTTTTTCTTAAATATATACATGCATTTATATATATATATATATATATATATATATATATATATGTATATATATATATATATATATATATATATATATATATATAAATATACACTATACACCCACATTTGTTATTTAAACAAAATCTTTTTGATTAACCATTTGACAGCACTAGCTATTAGCTTAGCGACATGCTAACACCAACTAAAAAAAACGTGAGTGTAGTCTCATCTTAAATATAAACATATTTTGTTTACATCCGCCCCCCTGCTGTTAAAATATAAAGTGAAGAAAAGTGAAGAAAAAAAGTACATACATATGCTCTTATTAAAGATACTCTTAAAACAAATTATGCAAGTGCAGTGTTGCTTCTCATGTATATTTATTCTGTTTGAAGCACTTTTGAGATATACTGTTTAATGTATATATTACAGATAAAACACCTTCATCGTAGCGTATCCTCCCCGTGGAGCCTGGCTCATCACTGGGAACCCCGTTATACAATCCCTCTCCAACAAAGTCTGTGTAGAAGAGCATAAAGGACATAAGTGCCATCCAGCTGCACAACTCAGCGACAAACAGCCTTGCAATGACTTTTGGCATGCGACTACACAGCGAGTAGAGTCGGGGAACCACAGAAAGGAGACTCGAGAACGTCCTTGCCGCAAAAGCAGAAATCTGGGGAATGTCACACAAGGGCAGCAGCAAGACTTCAGGTTTTCATGCCTTCTGAAAACCTCAGGTTCTACCAGACGTTCTCGTCCCGTCTGCTCCTCAGAGATGAAGGCCGTACCCATCAAACAGGCGAGAAAAATGATGGTCAGAACAACGTAGATGAAGGCCTCTTGTCCACCCAAGTAGACCACGGTATCCGAAGCGGTCCAGTCAACAGCTGGCAGAAGGTAGCCAATGCATCCACCCAGACTGAGCATGAGGGAGTAGACGGAGAAAGCCTTGCGACTCTCCTCTTCTCCAGGAAAGAGGTCAGAAACCAAGGCCTCCAAAGGTGTGAAGCAGGCCTGACCGCAAAATTCCATCAAACAAATGGCGAGCACCAGCAGCGGGACCTCCAGCCAATGGCGTTGTTGTTTTGTGAGCAGGGTGACAAGGGTGGATGTCTGTGGGATGATCAAGAGGCCGAGCAGGACGCCCGTGCACAGCACCCATATGAAGGGACGTCTGCGACCATATTTATTTCTCAAGCTGTCACTCGCCGAACCAATTAGAGGGACGACGATCAGCCCCAGCACGGGTCCCACAGCTGGAAACATAAAAACAAAACCCAGTGAAGACATAAAGCATCAAATGTGGAGATCACAAGGAGATCAATATATCTGTGCGTTTTGAATAAAACAGCATATACTGGTTAGGTTACCAGAAAAGGACCAGCTAGCATCTCAGATTCAAAACCAGCATATGCTGGGTTTTTTTGTTTGTTTGTTTTAAGGGCTGCCATTAAGAACTTTTGAAGCCCAGAGATGCAAGTGTCAATGCATTGACGTTTTTTTTTTTTTGGTCAAATATAACCATAAATACGTGAACTTGATGTAGGTTACGCAATCTTCACGTAATGGACCAGTTTCTTGATAAAAATGTGTCATATGTTTTAGTAACCAGTCTGGTGGATTTGATTAATTTTAGTTAACTCAGTAAAAGATTTGTCAGAAGGATATTTGAACGATCCATTAAAATTTGTGAATCAATTGTGTTTGTTTTTACGTCAGCGTCCAAAGAGCGCTGAATAGCGCCGCAACACACCTTTCTCGCCTCATGTCAGACACACTTGTGCTTTAAGAAACTTTTTAATCTGTGTTTGACATCTCAGATTTTTACATATTTGTGACACAGTGGGCTATGAACGCAGAAGCATTCTCTGTTTTGGTGCTAGGCTATTTCTACACGTGCCCGCAATTTCATACCAGCACCTTCAAATGGTTTGGTTGTCAGTCCAGATCTTTAATAGCTAGGCCACACCACTGATCTCTAAAGAATGTCCTCTTGTGAAGTGACTTACCCAGTACCATGGTCATGAATCGTTCCTCCACCCCTGCCTCCAGCAGCATTGGTGGGATGTAGATGGTCCCAGCAGCCAAACATACCTCCAGACCACATGTCAATGCATTAATCAAGAACAACTGCGAGATCCTGCCATGCATGTCCAGATTATCCACTCTTCAAACTCTGCAATGATGAATTAAGCTGTTTAGCTATATTGGAATATTTCTACAAGCATTACTTTATGGTGTCTGGTGCATTCTCTTGGTCACTCGAAGATACCAAACGGATTCAGAAGACCCTAAATATCGCACATGAATCATAAGGTCCTTTTTTTTATTTGTGCCGTTTTTCTTCAAAATTTTACTAGAGCTTCTTTACTCGAGTAGCTTGTGTGCCAACCAGTTTCAGCCTTGTGATCACGACCGTTGATACCAGGATGTGTGACAGAATATTACACCCCTTCAGTCAACATTGTGTGTTTGTTCAGAACTATAAAATAATAGCACTGTTCGACTTTAGCTGTGAGAAGACAATATGTATAGATCACAACATCAATTAGCTTTAAGATTGAACGGCGACTTAATTATGTATAATGTAAAACGCTAGGCAACAATAAACAAAATGGCATATGCAGCAATGGTTTCTGCAGTGTAGGCAGTTTATTTGCCGGTTTCAGATTAGCTTTGCTTGTGACTTCTGGAAGGCCACTGGTTTTTCTTGTCAGATCTTTCCAGTGTAATAGACTCGTATTTTGCCATAGTCTGGAGAAATTTGAGTTGCCTGCTCAGACCGCGCTGACGTGAATTACAAAAACACTGAATGACGCACATCTGTGTTTAGCAAACCGAAAAATCTCCTCTTTCACTTAATAAGTGAATCTCACGAAAGCTGTTAAGTATAAGGAAATAGGCATGTTTTGTTTTGTGTTTTTATGCTGTGACTGCTTGACAATTAAGCACAGAGATCTTATTATAGTAATTACCTATTCATACATTTTGGTATATATATTATATATATATATATATATATATATATATATATATATGAGATGTTGCTGTGGGAAAGAAACTAATAGTGTATTATTTGCATTTTGTTGAACTAAATCTGTTTGTTCTTGTCTGAATTTTTTGGGTTATTCAGTTTTGTTATATATATATATATATATATATATATATATATATATATATATATATATATATATATACACACAATTTTTTAAATGATATTTAATCAAATAAATTCAACCTTTGTAAACATTAAACACTTCTTTTAAAAGCACTGACATTTTTAAAACTAATTTGTTATTGTCTATCTTTAAAATGCATCAACTTATGACTACATTACGTACAGAAATACTTTGAAGTCACTTAAGTTTAAAAATATCACTCATTGGTTGACAGCAACCGCTTAACTTCCTCATGTCACACCGCGTTGACAGAATATTGGGAAGGAAAGAGAAACGTCTTCATAGCAACATGCACAAACACATTTAAATTTAACTCTTAGGAGTGACACTCATTTATTTTGCTGTCAAACACATACACCGGACTCCGGCCTCAGCTAAGAGTACAAAGTATAACCTGAGTTGAACATAACTGAGCCATAAAAAGGTTTTAGACAGGAAAAAGCACCGAAGCACATCACATCTTACCTGATGCTTCCTCTGACAGGGAACGTCGGGTCCTGTAAATTTTTGTTTCTTAAATTGACATCTGTATGTATGAATACACCTGTTTTAGGAAAAATTTAACGAGCATTTTAACATTTAAATAAGATTATTTGAACCAAATTATTAAAATGATTATTTTTGCCGATCTAATAATCAATATTCACCCGGTTATACATGACATTTAAAACCAATGCATTAATAAACAATAATATAAAGGCAGTGATCTATTTGATGAAGTTAGGGTTTTACAGCCACAGGTGCAGCATCAGCCATACATCATCAAATATTGTGTTACAAAAAAAGACAGAAAGCAACATTTGAGATACTTACGTTTCCATCTGTAAGTGTCAGCTGGAGTGATGTGGTCTCATGTGGCTTTACTGTAGAAAGTGCAGTGACATCAGTAGAAGTTTGAGGAGCTGTTCCTGCCGCGCAGCAGGAAGTGGGCGGGATGAGCTGTGAGAACACACACGTCTGAAAGCCACATCACAGAGACTCTACTCAATCTTCAACATTCTTCCTGGGTTTGCAGCAGGTCATGAGCTAAAGCCACTTAAAGCCCAGCACAACAGGTGTGTCTGCTTTTATAGAGTCATTTCCTTTAATGGATTATTTACAGTAAATGGGATGTGAACATTCTTACTCTGTGTGTTTGTGAGGGGATAAACTATATATCTATCTATCTGTCTGTCTGTGTATCTATCTATCTATCTATCTATCTATCTATCTATCTATCATCCATCCATCCATCTATCTTCTATTTATCTATCTATCTATCTATCTATCTATCTATCTATCTATCTATCTATCTATCTATCTATCCATCCATCATCCATCTATCTTCTATTTATCTATCTATCTATCTATCTATCTATCTATCTATCTATCTATCTATCATCTATCTATCTATCTATCTATCTATCTATCTATCTATCTATCTATCCTCCATCTATCTATCTATCTATCTATCTATCTATCTATCTATCTATCTATCTATCCATCCATCCATCTATCTATCTATCTATCTATCTATCTATCTATATATCTATCTATCTATCTATCTATCTATCTATCTATCTATCTATCTATCTATCTATCTCTCTGTCTTCTATCTGTCTATCTATCTATCTATCTATCTATCTATCTATCTATCTATCTATCTATCTATCTATCTATCTATATCTATCTGTGTATCTATATCTATAATTTGACATGATTTATTCAAACAGATTTCATTAAAAAATATTATGTGTAATATTGTTAGTATATTTATTTTCTAGGTGCAGTGACCAGTCAGTATTTCTTCTTTTCATCATCATTCAGCTGTTTATCTTGCAGTGACAAATTAATTTCTGATGTATAAATGTATAGTCTCTTTTCTCAATCACACATTGGCAGATTTTTCTGAAAGTCTTATCATTCTCTAAACTGTGAATGCAAACGTCACAACTGTTTGCTGGAACTTCAGAACTTTATTGCATGTCTGCAAAATGTAGTTACTTACAAAAACATTTCATTCATGCTTCAAAATCTAGTTATCTTGTTAATAATTTGGCCAAGGCCACACAAATATAAAGTAGTCACTGTGTGAGCCACACTGGTCAAAATGTTTAGTTGTTTTCACTATGACAAATGGTTTTCAACCGTGGAAATGAAGCTTTCACGAAAAACTAAATCTGATATTTGTTGAAAAGAGTCAATTGCACATAAAAAAGTATATCAACATGTATTTGTGCATATTGTATTTATACAGTACATTTATTTTTGTACAAATGTATTACAAATGTTAGTGATCTATATACACATATGCTCCCAAACATGGTTGATTGAAATTGCATTGCAATTAGAGGTCATTTCCCAATTTAGCAGACATTATAAACAATGCCAGATATTTATGGAATATACATACTGACGTTCCCCATTAAAATGGACTGTTTTGAATGTGAGGGCTTACGTGATGAAAAATGATTGAGAAGTTGTGAAGAGTTTGACAGTTTAAGTCAACTCATCAGTTTTGATCAACAAGCCATATGCAAACAGCCGTTGTGCAAACTGCAGACAATTGTACTTACTGTACTTACTTACATGTGCCTCAAAATGTATTTATTTATTAATTAAAATTTTTTAAATTGAGCCAAAGCGATTGAGAAAAAAAAAGTACAAAAAAAGTAAAAACCTGCATGTTTTCACGTGCCCACTGGTGGAACGTAAATGATTCAGTTTTATTTCCTTTCGAGATATCCAAAATATCACGGCATATGTCGGTTTCAAACCTTGTTGTTATTAAAAATAAAAGAATATGAGCCATTAGTCATTTTGTTTTCGGTTTGTCAGCAATTGTTTCAGATTTAGATTTATACACTCTAATGACATTATTAATTTACTTGCGATTACTTGAACTACCGGAAGTCGTGTAGCACCGGAAGTAGTAACGGAGTAATGCTAGTAGTAGTAACGCTTTGTTATTTTAAACTTTCTAAAAAACTTTTTACTTTTTAGCCTCTTACAAATATTTTTAAAAACAACAACAACAAAAAAAGAAACCAGAAAGCATAACTAAAAGTCTTATTTGTTTCTCATTTTTAAGCAGACTAACGTGACATTTTTCACACTCGGTTTTACACCTTCAGCCTCGTGTTTTTTAAATGTCACCCTTCAACTGCAATAGATACATATGACGCTTTTTGTCACATTGTACATCAATAATTACTATTTTTTTTCCCGTTATTGAAGGTTTAGGGTTGGGGTAGGTGTAAAAGTTAGTAAAACGATCTAATGTGATTTCATTATTCATCTCCGGTCGGAGCTGTAATCCCTTGTAGCCACAGAGTTAGCATGAGATTGCGGCAATATTTGATTTATTTGAGCCGTCTTGGGTATTTGCATACGAATGAAATACGTTTATAACGCGATGCTTACAATCATTGTATAAGCTAAAATAACAATGATTTTTTTCCGCATTTTCTCATATGAAACCATGTCTAGATAACACAAGGACGTTATTTCAAGCACTCGACTGATGTTACCTGAATTTGGATTAATTACATGTTATTAAGTGTTCTCTTTTATTTGACAACAGGCTCCACACATTGCAAACCTTTATAACAGGTGTGTGGTAAATTTATACTAATTTCTTTCATAGTTAGCACTTTGTCATCCTCAAAGCCACTTCTCATGCTCTTGATACACTAATAGGTTGAAAAAGTCTATCATATGTATACAAAAAAAGCAAGGATACTAGAAAATCTACTTAATGCAAAAAAAAAAAAAAAAGTTTAAATTTGACAACACTGCCATCTTATGTTGGAATTTAGTATCGCAACTCCTGCCAACTTTAAAGTGTGCTTTGAAACAAATATAGAAAGACTAACTTAAACACTACTAAAAATCACATGAAGACACCAGTACGAGAGTTACTCATTAAAATGAAGATACATTTTATTTCTTTTCTTAAAAACAAACGATACAAAAAAAATCTGGAGGAAGAAAAAAAAAATTAAAATTAAAATCAAGCACAAAAAAAAAGAAAACCCAAAACAAAAACATTCATACATTTTTTGGACAGCTAGGTTAAAAACCAATTCATAGCACAAGTGGAAAATATTCAGAGATGCCTGGCAGAAAGGATCGAACCTAGTCAGAATGCCATGTATGCGCTGTAGACAGAAAAGCCCCTTGAAATGCATCATGGGATATACATCATATGTGTCTGAAATTAAAAACAAGCAGCAACAGAAATATATATTTAATGAGCAAACACACATAAGGTATGAATAGTACGATTCTTCTCCATCCTCACAGTGCAAATACGCCTCTCTGTCACGACATCAAACGCATCTGATCCAGGGCTGAAGAAAAACAACATTTGACTCTTTTAAACGTCATTTGCTCGGCTGAAGAGATCCCTCAACAACAGCAATACAATCTCGGACAAAAACAGGCACGAGGCCCGGTTTCTGAACATTTAGCTTTTCGGTACAATATGAAAAAAAAAACAAAACCAAAAAAACCCAACAACAACAACAGGCTTTATAAGGCAGAAACAGTGAGCGAGACTCCAGATTCACATTTCTCGTACAATTAACCGTTTTAAGGCCCGATCTCAGAACACTCGCTGCGCGCCTCTTTAGAGAAAAGAGATGAAAAGCATTCGTACTGCAGCCTTTTATCGAGATGATCTGGTGGATGAAAAAAAAAAAAAAAAAAAAAAAGGAAAATATACAAACAAATGCACATTACAGACTTTAGAGCGAAATGATAATGACTAGAAATATTCCAGGTTCAAAAATGATCTTAGCTCAATGGATGACATCTGCAGAAAACATCTCAAAATCATATCTCAGTTTGCTTTAAAAAGGAAAAAAAACAAAACAAAACACACTTACAAGGGAGCAAACCGTTCCATTATAAGTGCACAACAAATTGAGGTACAAATCTTTATGATTTTCGGTGGAAATTCTGCAGGTTTCATATACAGAACGTGGCATTTTCGACCCAGAATATTCTATTCAAACAGTAACAGCATTATGGTTTAAACTACGCATATCGAGACGGTTTATTTAAAAGGTAAAACTACGAACTGAACAGCAAACCCTGGATAAAGTGTGTACCACGACGAAAGAAATTCTCAAAAACATGAGCATTAGATAGCATTTAGTTTCTCCATCTTCAGCTGATGATCAACATGTAAAGGGGCGCAAGCGCATGTTGAATAAATACAAAAACGAATCTTCAGATAAGCACGACCCTGACCGCTAGTATCAAAACAAACGCTGTCAACTATTACGAAACTTTCTAACGAATGGCTCTCTAGATAGTCACTACACAACAAACGCGTCGGATCTCATTCAAGGAACCCCGTCGTAGAACGTCGCGAAACCATTCATAGGTAAATGTGTTTTACGAAAAGTTTCGCGAACAAACGAACTTTTTTTAGGCCTCGTTTGTTAAACGCAAGCACGACCTACTAATCGGCTGCAACGGCTCGCGAACAATTGCGTTTACGCTTTTGTTTTCGAGCGAGGCCCTCAGTCGGTTTCGCGAACGTTTTACAAAAGCGGTTCGGTTTCATGAACGATGACCATCGGTCGGAACAATGCAAGAGTGAACGCTACGCTTTATACGTGTTACGGAAATGAACGAGCAAAAGCATTTTTTTTGGAGAATTCGGTCATGTGTACCCTGGGCGAGCAGCGACGCTACTTGGTTGGAACGATGGGCTTCCCTCAAGATTATATACCCATAAATAAACAGACTCAGACACATTTTACTCAATAATATATAGATATACGCTCACAAGTTCTGGGAAAATGTCCTTCGCGATATGGAAATTATAGTTTAAGAAAACAAACAAAAAAAAAGAAAGTTCAAACCGTTGAGCCAGGCCACAACAGACACTGAAAAAAAATTCGAAAAGCAAACAAACCCAAAAAAAAAAAAAAAAAAAAAAAAAAAAAAAAAAAAAAGAGGAAAGAGTGTAAAGGGAAATAGAAGAAAGGGACAACGTTAGTAACATGGCTAGTCTTCCCCGGATGGAGCCTCCTCTTCTGAGCCGTCCTCTTCCTCATCTTCTTCCTCATCTTCAGGGGCTTCGTCCTTCGTCTTTTTGGAAGGAGGAGACTCCTTCTCCACCTCTTCTTCCTCCTCGTCTTCAAGGGGGCTCTCGGGTTCCTCGTCGTCTTTGGGCGAGGATTTCTCCACCGCTTTAGCAGGGCGACCCTTCCCTTTGCCTTTCATAGGGCTGGGGTTCACTGAGGGACGAAAGGCTGGGGTCATTACGATTTATTTAAACCTTTCATTCAGGAAGGATGAGAAGATACCCGTTTCAAATAAATGCAGTTCTTTTGAACTTTATTCATCAACGAATTGTGAAAACTAACCTCAAACTAAAAGTAAGATGCAGCAATTGTTAAAATTGGCTAAAATTTTTTCTTAACTAGTTTTGCGAGCAGCAAATATGAAGACACTTAACACTGATGCTGAAAATGCAGCTTTACCATTACTTCTTCCACACACACCTTTTCAAACATTTAATGATATTACCATTTTTGTGGCATACTTCGAGTGTTATTTTTTAAAAATCATCCCATTGACCTGTACCTCGTGGCTATAGCACTGCAGTACATTTCAAAGACCAGAATACTTCTGCTGAAGCTCCTTTACCGCATGTTCAGATTCAATAGCCCCAGGCCAACAACTGTTTTAAGCAATATATGACTTAAATGAGAAAACGAAAAAATAAATAGTTGACTCAAATGATCAAAAACCATCATTTACAGATCATTTCAAGCCCGTATGAAACACAAAGACTCACCCACATCCTAAAATCTCAAGAGCGTCGGTGATTACCTGTGGCCTTTAGTCGGGGTTTAGGGGATTTCTTGTCCTTCTTCTCCACTCTCCTTCCTCCTCTCGGCACTACTTTTTTGCCTTTCTTTTTGGAGTGCCCATAGTCGCTGTCATCATCATCATCAACCATGAAGTCTTCATCGCTGCCTGACTCTTCTGCAAGAGAAAATCGCAACATAAGGGCGCCTGATTCACTAGTTATCATCCAAAATCATTACCAATTACGAGCAGTGTTGACGATAATGCTGCTGCTGCTTAACCAAAAAAAGATGACAGACGCATTTAACACCGCAGTTAAAAACGAGCACACTTACGGTCCAGGTATGCCTGCTCTTCCTCGTCCTTTTCCTCATCCTCACTGCCTCCGTCTCCCAGAAGGATTTCTCTCTGTTTGGACACGGCCTTCGACGCAGCCTGCCTCACCTGCCTCGGTTTCCTGCTCACCTCTTTATCGTCATCGTCGCTGTCATCTGCAGAGGAAATCACGAGCGTCACGCACAACAGATGCACCCATATTTTCATTCATGCATCATTTCGTTTGCATCCATCTTCAGGTCGCGCGCTCCTCCTATCTTCGGGTCACCGATTGTTTAATATATTGATCACGTGATCTTACTCGGACTTAATGGGCAGCTCCTGGCCAAGATAGGACTAGGACTTTATTCTGATAGTTCAACGTCTGGCGCTTCACGTTTAATGCGTTTTTGTCGATCCGCGACTCACCTCCACCTCGTTTCCTCTTCAGTGACTTTTTGCCCGGCTTCTCCACCTTTCCTTTCTTTCCCTTTTTGGCCTTTTTATCATCATAGTCGCTTCCTCCATCCTCGTCTTCCTCTTTCTCACCAAAGTCGTTGTCTTCATCGCTACCGAAATCATCTGTAAAAATCACAAGATCAGAGATTAATCACCTTTTTTTAAAAATACATTATAAATTCATCTACAGCAGAAAAAAAAAAAAAAAAAACACGACGCAACTCACCTGCAGAATCATTTTTGGATTTGGAGAGTTTGTCATCTGAATCCTCGCTGCAAGACAGCGGAAAAGGTACGTTAGCAGTTTGATCTTTAAAGGAAAATGTCCTAGCGTGTGGTATTTATTTCCTAGTTATAATTAACTGCTGCATATGTGGGTCATAAGGAGAAAATGGATCTCAAAAAGGTTCACGTTCCCCAGAGATCCGAGCACATGCTAAACCAGTCACGAAATTCACTCGTTCGCACCGTTTGGTTCATTTAAAATATTTTCGAATGCATTATTCTGATACGATTTGCTGAAGCGCTAAAAATAGACCGATTCTTGCCTGTCTTCCTGCGAATTCTTAGACTTCTTGTGCTTGATTTCACGAGGTGGAGCACGTATCTTCTTAGTTGTTTCCTTTTCTCTCCCATAGTCCTCATCTGGAAGCAGAAAACAAGAGCAGATTGAACAAACCGGTTACCTAAAACAGTTTTGAATTGACTTACTTGGCACAATATGCCAAAGAGTGCGGTTACTACTTTTCCGAAAGCTTCAACGGTGGATTTCAGAGATGGTTTATTACCTGCATCGTCAGATTCGTTGAACTGGGAGTAATTCACCACCTTTCTATTCCTGCAAGGAAGACAACATACTGTAACGAGAGTTTCCAGGCACGCATTTGCGACGCATGTGGCATTAATTCACGTTTTAAGGGCTCGCAGACCATCGGAAGGCGGTCAGCATTTCTTTAGGATACCGAAGCTCATTTAACACGCCTCGCTTCATTATGTTTACTTGAATTAATGATCGTTAAACAGTTCCTTAATTAGCATTTCAATGAGGGTTTCATTAATACTGCAGTCTTGTCCCATTTAACCACTCAGGCCTGAGTCAGGCCTTGAGATGCTTGAAGAGCCACAAGTTACTTTTAAGCAATTAGATGGATCACAAGACTTTTTTGGATTATAATTTACAATACAATTATAATTTGAAACCATTTGTGTGCCGTTCCTTTGTAAATACTTGTAAAATTTACTAGCAATTCGCGAGTAACACATTGAATTAAAAACTAAACGAAACAATTTTGCAGAAATACTTTCCACTCAGAAATTTTTACAAATAGGCTAAATTAAAAAGACCTGGCAAGTAACGCATTGAATTAAATGTGGAATATAAAGAAAACTGGCAGGGGGGAAAAAATGCATAAAAATAATACTTTCCCCTCAGGAATCGCTAGTAAAATTTATAACAACAAAGAAATGGCAAGGAACATACTAAATAGCACTATTTCCATTTTTCAGAGCACATCATATTACACAAAATACATTTTTGCAAACCAAAAATAATAATTAAGCTCGCAAAACCAATTTCGGCGGAAATGCCTCATGTTTATAACAATAGTAAGTACTGTAGGACACTAAAATGTCCGTCTTTATTTTTTAATAGCACTGTTTATACACGTTTTATTGTAAAAACTGTATTTTTTCGTCTATGGGCACTGTGGTGGATGTTTAAGGGGGGCAGCGCGGGACCATTTTACAGTCGACACATGATGAACGCGTGCGATATTTTTCACCTTTTTAATCTTTCGCGGACACAAAGAACGCACGGCCGTGTGTATACTAATCCGCCGCAGCCATTTGAAATCAAAACGCGGGGCGTGAATATCAAATTTTGTGCACGTTTTCCTCATAATTCCAAACGGGAGGTGTGGTCGCTCTCAACCACCCCGCCCCCCTCGGACGTCACCCGCGTCGTGTTAATTTACCGCTATCGAAAAAAAAATATCCCTCAAAACGCGCTTCCCTCCCCAAATACACCAAAGGGGCTTTCGCAATCTATTGTTTGTGCATCACTGAGTTATTTGCGCATAACAGGTTACAAAATCACTTGAGTGGGCCAATGAGCACCTTCAGTGGGATTTTATTACCCCTCCTGAAGCTTTGGCGAGGATGAATGGGAAGCCATATTCTCACTGGCTCACAAGGAAACATGAAGCCTCCGAGTGCTTCTCGCACAACAAATATATTGTGAAATGTAGGTAGGTGATGCACAAGGAACATCAGATTGCAGAATCCCGGTTGATGCACGTTAGAAACGTGCGAGATCTGGCCGTAAATATGTAAAAGAGACAGTCCCTCCGCCGCTGGGAAAGAGACAACGAGCGAAATGCATGCACGAACGAGCAAAAATGTTACAAAATCGAGCTCTAAACAAGAACCTAAGGATGCCTGGCACATGCGTGAAGCCCAGGACTCAGTGTGCATGCAGCAGCCATCAGCAGGACGAATGGAAACCCACGTACCTCACTGGTCTTGCCATTTTGCAGGAATACTGTAGAGGTTAAAATTGTGAAAGAGCAAAAGAAAAGCAGGGAAAATGCAGACGAAATGTGGTATTTTAAAACACAAGAGGGCTAAAGGTGACGTCGCAAAACCAACGCCCTCTCCTTGTGGTAAAAATTAAACAATGCGGGAAATACTCCTGCTCTACGAAAGTATTTAGTTTAAATTTTACCTTCAGCTACTCAAAATGGTGAATAAAACAAACTGAAACTGCAGCCTTCGCGCAACCTAACGATTGGATGGTGGGCGGGCATTTGCGTTTAAACTCCGCCCGCTCGGCTGGATTTGCCCAGAGCGACGCTATTGGCCCGTTTGAACGAATGTTTGATTTGTGATTGGCTTTCGCGTCTGTCGATCAAACCTAGGGTCTCCAAAGCAATTACCCTCCCCCTCGTTTGCGGATAGGTTGAACAGCATGGCTCAGAAACAAAAAGAGGCCCTTACGATATGCAAGATGTCCCAGTTTAAGTGTAGAACAACTTTGTGTTGTTTGTTTCGCTTGAAATTAAGTTTAATTAAAAGAATATGCGCTTTAAATAATGGAGAGCGCACAACAGAAGGTCTGAAACCCGCAAAGTGTTCATATTTGCTGGCTGCTGTCCTAAAATGGGATTTTATATAGATTATTAATGCAAATATAATGATAGCAAAGCATAGTAATGCTAACAGTAAACAGGCCTTATATTGCATAACCCTGCCGTATTTCATCATTTACATTTATATGATAAGTACGGTAATGATTTTGGTGAGAAATCATGTAAATGTTTGGATATTTTACTTTCCCCATTTCATTCCGAATTATGATTCTCAGTAAGAAAGAAATGAGAAATGCTGTAATCAAACCTGATCTAATGTCTCCAGACCCTCTACCCTCAGCTTTGTTTGCTTTGTTTTGTTTGTTCAGTTGGCATTATGGCGCAGAAATGATCTTATTGTTTTATTTTTTTCCCCCCTTGAAATTATGTTTTCGTAAATTAATATGTGGTTCGAGAGCATAGAAAAGAAGGGCTTTTGAAAGGTTTAAATGCCCACAAAGTATTGATTTTAGCTGACTTTTAGCATAAACGTGCCTCAACTTGATTTTTATTTAATGTTATTGCAAATTTAACGATGCATTACTTTAATGCTGACCTTCATTTGTGCTTATGCTATAAAAGCTTAAAACATCCACCCTTGCTGTTTTGATGGAAATGAATGTGAATAGCAATGCAGGCTGCTTGATATTCAGTCTCCAGAGTCACATGACTGCAAGGCATCTGTATTCCAGCATAAGCAACGTATCTAACATGTCATTTCAAAGGATTTTTATGCATACATGAAATGCTGTGACTGTGTATTTCTCTTTATTTCCGTTCCAGGGAGAAAAAAATTAAAAAAATTCTTCTTCTTTATTCCCCCAGTCTTTCGCTGCAGACCCTGGAATCCTCTCTGCTCAGCAGTTATTGAAGTGAGGAGAAGGTACGTCTCCATGGCAACCAGGTATGATTCTCATCCCGTTTATTTATTTATTTAGTTGCCCATCCATCAGCGTTTGCATTTCTTTAGCCTCCTCTAATCTTCCAAAGCATCTCTGTATTAGTTCCCGAGAAAGAAATCTGCTACTATCAAGGGTCAGTTGTCTCATATTGTTTTTGTTTATTTGGATGCATGTCATCTGTTGCCACAGCAACCACTCACTTTTTTTTCCCCTGGAGTGCACACAAAAATCACATCTTTGCTGTCACCAAAAGTAGGACATGTGCAAAAAAAAAAAAGGAAAAAAAAAGGCTATAACACCATACAGATGTGGGCCCGCATGCATTAACTTGTATTTGCTCACATCTCATGGGCGTGAAGTACAGTGGAGAAGAATTAAATCACTAGTTGCTCTTATACAAGGTGCTTAGAATCCGTGTCGGAATAAAAATACATTTAATCTGGTAAAAACTATAGGTTAATGTTGGTGAATCCTACAAAACCTCACCAAACCTGTACTAACATGCCCTCTCAAAACCCAAAGTAAGAAATAGAACGTTTCTTATATGTTTTTTCAACATTTTTTTTCAACCCATGTTTGTAAAACCGTTCGCTTTTTGCGTTTAGCGAGAAACAAACAACAAAAAGAAATAAAAGAAATAAAAGATACAATCCCATGTTTATACTGGTATTTGAAAAGTGTGTATTTTGCAAGTTACCGAATAAATACATCTAAAAAAAAAAAAAAAAATTTAAGGTGTTCTCAAATAGGCTTAATTTTCTTCGTGCAAAATAAAATTTTTGATTTCAATAAATATGTATGTTTTTTGTCTTCTAGGGTGAAATGTGACCTGGACATATGTGCTGAGATGCGTTCATGTAGGAATCTCGTTAATTTTGCACTAATGCTTTGAATGGAAACATTTTATACATTTAATGGCAATTTTTTTAAATGCTCCAAGAAAAACCAGTAACTGTTTGTCCATTGCTAGGCTAACAAAATGACACAAGAGGGCAGTATGGCACTGCTATGATATGATTTGCGTAGAAATTATAATCTAGTTTTGTACAGAGATAGGACTGATAATGAAGTGTTGGTGTTTCTGTTTGTTTTTCATCTGGGTTTGTTTGCAAGACCTTGTCCGTGTAATTTCTGTATGTGGGTTTTTAATTTTTGTATTCTGCATCTGTTGTAGTCTGTTTACCTGAAAAAAAAAAAGAAAAGAAAAAAAAATATTGGTTCTAAAGCAATGTTTAAAAAAATCTCAGTGTCTTTATTGTATGCCACAGCACAAAATATAAAACCAAGAGCCATTTTTTTAAAAGAAAGATTTTTAAAAGAACATTTTTTAATTACTTTAGACAGAAATAAATTTCATAAAATACAGAAACCACAGTTACTGTGAAGTTTAATTTGTCCTTAAATTGCTTTATGTGGATGAAATAGCATTGGTGTAACACAGGGTCAAGTTAAAGGGTTTGTATATTCCTGAAAGAAGTTGAATTGCACGAACTTAAAAGCTTAGTAAGTGTTTTTTTATAATGCTAATTTCATGTTTAATGAGAAAAAGTTACCCAAAAATGAAAATGAGGTAAAAATGTACTCTTCCTCAAGCCATCCAAGATGTAGATGATTTTTTTTATTTTTATTCGGAGCAAATTTGGAGAAAAGTAGCATTGCATGACTTGCTCTTCAGTGGATCATCTGCAGTGAATGGGTGCCGTCAGAATAAAAACATAACAGTAATCCACACCGCTCCATTTGACCAGTTTTGGTAACAAATCTGTCATTAAATCATTTAGAAACCATCGCTTCCGGGCAAAATAAGTCCACCCCTTGTTATCCTCTCACATCAGAAGACAACATATTTATTTAGACAGTAAATGATGCATATTTCTCTCTTGGTTCAGAGTTTTACTAGAGAAGTCAATGTAATGGACCGAGGCCTTGTATTTTAGCTCAAAGCAGAAAGTTAAAAATGTCTTGATGGGTTTGTTTCTTTTAAACGAGCAGCCTTTCACATTTCAGGATGTTAATTGATGCACTCAAGTCTATTTTTTTTTAATAAATCATTCTAATGGCTCCTATTGCGCTATTTTTTTTTAGGTCCTGTGGCAAAACTGTGTTTATCTGAATGCAGTGCCTGGACTTCCAGTAAATGCATTACTGTAAGCGCAGGCCGTAGAAGTGCATGCAATACATTTTAATCTGTATTAAACCTGGAACATTTTTTTTTTTTTGCTCGACCAGCCCCAAACTAATACATTCCGGCATGAACCTTCCTTGACCAACATGCAAATTCATGCTGCAGGCTAATGCATATCAGAGAGGCGCCCACTGAGTCCACGCGGTTGCGGATGTCGCTCTGCGATTAAAGATGCTGACTGCGTCAGGTTTGTTTAGCGGGTGAAGGTTCGGGTGCGGGTTGCATTTAAAAGAGCAGGCGTTTTCTTTCTCTACGGCTTCTCCATCCCCCGAAACATCCAGGAGGCGCGTCCCGTCGCTGAACCTCTGATAGCACACTTCAGTCAGTGCTGTGGGGAGTTTATTCAAATAGATCTCAACTCCCCGCAGCCTGTTTTACACACAAACACGCGGCGAGAACCAAGTCTAGGGATTTCGAATTTTAAAACGTGCTTATTTATTCTTGAACAAGAGCCCCGCAGAAAATCGAGAGGAGACTCGCAGCCAGAGGACGGCGGGAAAGAGCAATAATGTCTTTTTTATCGAAGCGCGCCAAATTAAAGAATCAAATAGGGCCTTATACCCATTACATCTACATGATGGATATTTCTTAATGTGAGCTGCAGCTTCAGTGTTTTATTATACGGTGTCATTTTGAATCAGATCATACCAAAATATGAAAATATTACATTAAAGTTAACTATTAATTACTCTTAGTTAGAAAAATGAGTTATCAATTGTCGTTTCCAACAGAGGATTGAACTGGTGATGTGAGATGTGGTTTAAATTATTATTATTAGTTTTAAGTCCAAACGCGCCCTTTCATATATAGATATAACCCAGATATTTTTTCACATCAACGTAAATCTTCTACGCATAGCAAGAGAATCTTTTTTTCCTCAGATTTGCTTTGTTTCTCTTTAATCCTAAAATAATTAGTTTTGGTGATCCTCCCAAAACGTTCTCCAACATTTTGCGAGAAGCAACACTGAGTTTTTAATCTGCAGTAAACTCCAGATGGCTTGAAGTAGGACTTTGAAACCAACGACAAGGAATGGCTGAAAAATTAAGGGCCGCGGAGCTTTAACGCCCCGCAAAGCAACTTATTTAAATTAGAACAAAGACGTTCTGGGATGAAACATTCTCCTCAGCCAGAAGGCATTTTAAAGCTAGAATATATTCAATGCTAATGCCTTTGAAACTTCCAAGAGAGATGTTTTAAGGAATTCTTAAGCCGTATTGAAGGATTTAAAAACTTCCACACAGCTAGATAAAATCTTTAAATTATTAAATCTTTAGAATGTTCATTTCTAACAGTCAACTGAAAAAAACGAGGCTTATAAACTATTGCTAAAAAAAGGGATTCCATTAAGTCTGTACAAAAAATAAATCTTAAAGGTCAAACACAGTACGAACAGAGATATTCTCCATTAAAAAGTCCTTCTGATGAAGTCGCTTGGCTAAGGTAGTCTTAGTGGTTATAGTTAAAGCTGTTTTCAGTGCAGCAAATGTGACCTGTTTACACGAATGCGTTTACAGTGGAAGTTAATGAGACTGCTTTCTGATGTTTGCGTAAGGCTAGTTGAAAAAACCTAAACTAAAACGCCTATTCATTTTGTCTGTGCAAAGTTAAATTCACTATTGCTACAAAGAATTAGCTCCTGTCATGATTATGCAAAGACCATAAAGAGGTTTGCTTGCTTTTTTTTTTTTTTTTTTATTTAGGTTTAATATATAAGCTAATATGTGTCTCTTGACCACAAAGTAATAAGGAGAGTTTTTATACATTATCTGAAAAAGCTGAATATATATATATATATATATATATATATATATATATATATATATATATATATATATATATATATATATATATATTTTTTTTTTTTTTTAATTATTATTTATGGTGATGAACCAATGAACCAATATTGGTTGAGATATAACTGTTTAAAAATCTGGAATCTGAGAGTGCAAAAAAAAAAAAAAGTTGTCCAAAAGTCCTTAGCAATACACGCTAATCAAAAGTGAAATTTTACTTAATATCCCAATTATTTCTGGCATAAAAGAAAAATCCAGGCAGGGTCACATATATGAAAAGGTCCCAACGGAATTTATTTTCTGCCATTTTAATACCACCAGGTGAAAATTGCGCTCTCTTCAAAAGTAATAGCCTAACACACCTCTCCTCTCCTCTGTTCACTTTGAAACAATTTTCACTCATAAATTGCTACATTTCACAAATAAGTGGCAAGTAACATTGAATTAAACATGAACTTCTGAAAGAGTGTTTACTTCTAAAACGTACTCCAGCGATCTTTATTTACAACAAAAATCGTTTTTCGGTAGCATTAGCGATGCTTGCTTGCCTTTAGCAACGCACGCATAATCTGTAGAGTCGTGTCCAAAATGCTGTTCAATAGAGCCGAATTCTCCTGAAATAGATCCCATATCATAAAGCCGTCCGGTTGAGATGCATTTCAAGAGCTCCCGATCCACATAACGAAAGTCAGTTGATCTTAAGCCGTTTGCCTTGGCAAGGCACATGAGCGGCAGCTCTTTCCATATGTTCCCGCGAGTAAACAGACATGGAGGATTGTGTCATAACTGTTTGTCTCTATAGACATCAGCCACCTGTTGGGGAAATCTGCTTTGTGTTCTCGAATCCAAACGATAATGCGACATGTCAGCTTGTGTCAGCTGCCGCCACCCCACCGGGGCGTTTGCATGGGCATATGTGAGTGAAGTGTGTCGCCCGTTCTCGGCAGGGTCTAGACGTTCATAACCCATCGAGAAGCCCGTGTGATGCATTACATGTGACCTGGTGATAAAAATTTGAAAAAGTCTCTCGTTTTTTTTCCCTCCTCCTCAGTGGCGCACACTCGTCGAAAAGCTGTCATCTCTTCTGGTGTCTGCAGAGAAGGATCAAAGCGGGAACAGGCAGCCAGCGAGAGAGGGAGAGAGAGAGAGAGAGAGAGAGATTTGGGGTGAACCAGAGGACGCAGCCTCTTCTGTTAAACAGGGTAACCCAGTTGCTGCCAGATTGAAGGAAGCCTGCTTCTCTGTAAACATATTCAATTAAGACATCAAACTTCAAACAAATGCGATGAAAAAGAATGCCGATGAGGAGAAAGAGCGGGTTCGGGGTCGAACTGCGTGCCTCCGCTGCTTTTCTCTGATTTAGAAACAGACTTCTTTTGATTAAATAATCATCGCCTCGCAGAAATGCAAGTTGCGGACCAGACGTACGCGTAGACACAGCTGAAATTTAATGAGCTCGGTAACACGCTGCCGAAATGCTGCTGTTTTTAAGACCTCTGAATAAAACTTCTTTAGATCAGGAGTGCTCATGCTGCGTTCCAACAGTTTCCAACGTCCTACTTGGAAAAGTGCAATAGAACGCCACAAACCGGACTTCCAACAGTGAAACAAGAATCTGGATCAGCATACTGCTCTTACTATTCTTCTGTATTTATTTACGGTAGTAGCTTAATATTCCAAATGATGGTTTCTGACAGGTTTCCTGAACAGGACCCCGCTCTAATCTTACGTGCAACAATTAGTAACTGCGTCCCAAATGACACTTTCTCAGACCGCTCTGCATATTTTGCATGTCTCTCTTTGTTAATGCACCTGATTCGGATAATCAGCTCCGTACCACGAACGACATGGTCCCTACACAGTGTTCATTGCTCCCTACTCCCTGAACAGGGGAAACCCGTTCACTTCGGAACATTCATTCACGGATTTGCTCTGTAAATGAATGCAATTTAAATTCACTCTTCGGTGTACTTTGAATGGAACGTATAAGTTCGCTTTGAACTAAATATATTTAGTTAGCACTTGTAGCACACTTGAAACCATCTTTCATGCAACAGTGCACTCAAGTGTGCTACAAGTGGTAACAAAATGCATATTTTAAATACAAATGCAGTATGTTAACGGTGCATTTTAGTTTATGTTCATGGTGTTTCAAAATAGCACTGTTGAGTAGAGGATCTTAAGTTTATCTTAAGAGATATATTGCTATATAAAGTACAAAATTAGTGCTTGTGAAATAGAGCACTTGAACATCATTCTGAAAGATGTTTCTCCATAGACTAACTGATTTTTATCAGTAACTTAAATCTTTTAAGGCAGACCAATGAGCTACAAGGTTGTTAATCAATCGTATATGGTTTTGTTGAAGATATCAGTCTATATTATTTAAAGAAATAGTTCACCCCAAAATGAAAATTACCCCATAATTTACTTACCCCCAAGCCATCCTAGGTGTATGACTTTTTCTTCATTCAGACGAACACTGTCTGAGTTGATTTTTTTAACTTATCCTGGCTCTTCTTTGTTAATGCTCTTGGATGGTGGCCATTATTTTTGAAGCGCGTAAATCATATATATCCTTCATAAAACTAAACTGTACGCCTCTGGGGGTTAACACTTGTTCTCTGAAGCAGATCAGTGGGTTTTTGTAACAAAAATATTTATATTTTAAAAAATATTATAACTCAAATCACTGACTGCCAGCAGCAGCTCTATACCCATTCGCAAGAGAATCAAGTTCTGGCTTCTTGGCTGACCTTAAAGAGGTCAGCTTAATGCAGCTTACATATTTTTCTTATAAAATGTAAAAACCCATCAATGTGCTTCAGAGGACACGTGATAACCCCAGAGGCGTACAGGTTAGTTTTATGAAGGATATATATGATATACGCGCTTCAAAATAATGGCCACCATCCAAGAGCATTGACAAAGAAGAACCAGGATTTAAAAAAAAAAAAAAACTGACAGTGTGATGTCAGGAAATGAAAATGGTTACTATCCACCAGCATTACCAAGTTTGGAAGAGCCAGGATAAATGTTTACAAATCTATGACTATAAGAAGAAAGTCACATACACCTATGATGGCTTGGGGGTGAATAAAATTGGGTAATTTTAATTTTTGGGTGAACTATTTCTTTAAGGAACAGCAGAATTTCAAGACATTTGGATAAACTTTTTCACATCTGTATTGGAATTGTGGATAGTTTTTTTAGTCCAGAAAGCATGAATGACCCAGCAGTAGTTCTGAACAGTTTGGGCATCCTTGCTACTATATAGCTTTCGCGAGTTATTATAAGCTTTCTGGGTTGGAACTGAACTCTTGCTGGACTGTTGATCTGGGCATCCCTGTGCTATTTCCTGAAAAGAACCTTAGGTTGAATCCTGCAAGCCATTTGGATCCAGTCTCCTGGTGCACACCTAAGGTGAAACGGTGCACCACAATCTTCTAATGCTGCATTATATTAGTATTTCACCTAAAAAATGTGCTTCCAGAAAACTCTCAGGCCATCCGAGATGTATGAGTTTGTTTCTTCATTCGAAAAGATTTAGAGAGATTTAGCATTCCTTCACTTGCTCACCAATGGATGCTCTGCAACCAATGGGTGCCGTCAGAGTCGAAACAGCGGATAAAAACATCACAATAATCCACAAGTAATCAACACGCTCCAGTCAATCAGTTAACATCTTGGGAAGAGAAACTGATTACAGATTTCAAGATGTTCTTAACTTCAAACTATTGAGTTCTTAATTAATTGTATAGATTTCTCTACTGAATAAGTTGTCTGAATCAGGAGAGAAAAATGCACAGGTCTACAAGCAAGTTGTAATGTGAGATGGTAACAGGAAAAGTACTAGAGAAAGCATCATAGTGTAGTATTGAGATGAAACAACATTTTCATGTTAAACATGTCTTAAGGGAGGATTCGGTTCTATAGACATGCAGATCTTCGCACCACCAGGCATTAACTGACTCTCATTCTGACGGCACCCATTCACTGCAGAGCATCTGCTGGTGAGCAAGCGAAGGAATGCTACGTTTCTTCAAATATGTTTTGATAAAGAAACAAATTAATCTACATCTTGGATGTCCTCCATGTGAATACATTTACAGCAGTTGTTTTATTTTCATGTGAACTATAGCTTTAATAGTCTAAATCCAGTTTCATATTTCCAGCACATTATTTGACCACATAATTAGACTATGAGAGGCCACATGTGACATCTATGAGAGCCTTGTCTGATTTTATGCTTAATGCAATGCATGTGCATTTTGATTGTGTTCTCATGTCTTTGACCTGTCAGAGCAGAGGACGCGTCTATGTGTTTGCCAGAGGACGCTCACATGTTGGTCTGGGACCAAAAACAGGGATGCCTCTCAAAGGTGACAAAGTTCGTCTGTCCCTACCCAATTATTTGTCTATTACAGTGTTTGCAAAGCTGTTTTCATCAGCTTTTTGCCCTAGATGCAGCCCGCGGTCTGGCGTGAATGAAACCCAATGCAACACTTGCTCTCTGTTGTTATTCCACTCTAAATCTCTATCGCTCTCTGTCCGCATGAGAATGATAGAGATGTTTGGTGTTTGACGTAACCGTATTTGACATCTTAGTTTTCTGACAGATGAGCGGACGTTAAAAGAGTTCTATTGCAGCCTCCGCCAATAGAGGTCACTGTGGATGCTGATGTCTGGCATCCCTTCATCTCCATCTCAAGCTGTGAATTCAAGGATGAATATGATGGGAAACGCATTAAAATGCATTTTCCAGCACTCCTGCTCACGGTTTGCCATCATTTTTTAACAGCACCTATGGTCTTGCTAAACAGAATTATACATTTAGCATTTTAACAGGCTGTTTCTCATTAGTTATTCTTGCTTCTCAATATTTCTGTCCTATGAATTTCTGAACATGCCTGACATGTTAATCTCTGGCTCAACCAATGGCATAACGTTCAGGTGGAGCAAACTTTTAATAGGCTGTTTAGCAGGAAGGTGAAGAGAGTTGGACTATTTGTGTAGTATATAGTATGGAAGCATATTTTAACCATGGAAACTAAGATGAGTTTATATCTCACCATTTCTATTTTCTTTTTTTGAATTGTGAGAAAGTGATCTGATTGTGAGCTAAAAAGTCACAGTTAAATTT